>NC_036870.1:1847083-1851987 GCF_002910315.2 Salvelinus sp. IW2-2015 | reverse complement strand
TGACATCAATAAGGGATCATAGCTTTCACTTGGTCAGTCTATGTCATGGAAAGAGCAGGTGTCCTCAATGTTTTGTATTATCAGTGTGTGTAGTAACCTGGTACAGTATAAAGTATACCACTAGAGGGGATAATTGCTTCAGTCTTGAATGTTACTTCTCACTATCCCTACTCTACATTAACAGTCTGCCATTGTAGACTCCGGTAACTTGGGTATCTTAGTTTTTTATATTTGCCATTAATGTCTGAACCATTTACCATCTTTCCCACTGAAACCAGTAATGTTAGTGTTCATGTGAGAGAGGGAGTAGTAGTGCATACTGACCACTAGGTGGTGGAGTTTATGCAGGAACACAGAGGGTAGAGGCATTCTCCATCACAGTAGAAGGCAGAGTAACCCGTAGGAGCAAATACCCAGTCCTAATGGAGAGAAATACCATAGAAATAATATTCTATACTGAACAAAAATTGAAATGTAAAAATGTCAACGATTTTACTAAGTTTCAGTTCATATAAGGAAATAATAAATCAATTCATTAGGCCCTAATCTATGGATTTCGCATTACTGGATGAGCGCACAGCCAGCCTGGTAGGGCATAGGCCCACCCACTAGGGAGCCAGGCCCAGCCGATCACAATTAGTTTTTATTTATGAAAGAAAGAAATACTCTTCAGTTTCATCAGCTGCCCGGGTGGCTGGTCTCAGATGATCCTACACGTGAAGAAGCCAGATGTGGAGGGCTGGCGTGGTTGCACATGGTCTGCGGTTGTGAGGCCGGTTGGACGTACTGCCAAATTCTCTAAAATGACAGAGGTGACTTATGGTAGAGAAATGAACATCCGCAGCTCTGGTGGACATTCCTGCAGTCRGCATACCAATTGCACATTCCCTCAGAACTTCAGACATCTGTGGCATTGTGTTGTGACAAAACTGCACATTTTAGTGGCCTTTTGTCCCCAGCAAAAAGGTGCACCTTTGTAATGATCATGCTGTTTAATCAGCTTCTTGATATGGCGCACCTGTCGGGTGGATGGATTATCTTGGCAAAGGAGAAATGCTCACTAACAGTGATGTAAACAAATTTGTGCAATAAATATGCGTCAAATTAGCTTTTTGTGCATACAGAAAATTTCTGGGATTTTTTATTTCAACTCATGAAACATGGGAACAACATTTAACATTTTTTTTGTTCAGTATAGTTTATTTTATTACAAACATAGCAGTATACAGTCCTCCAGATATATGTTGACAAGGACATACATCACTGTGTATTTGTTCCTCTGTACATACAAAAATGACCAAACATTTTTTAAAATCATTTTCAATTGCTACTAATTTGTACTGGTTAAAAGTATGATTAAAGAAGAAGGAAAAAAATGGGTGAGTTTTGCGAACCATGTTTAGTACATCTGAAAGAGACAATGAGAAATTCATGGTTCAACAAGAAATTATAGCCATCAAAAGGGTAGAATTTTTGCATAGATTGCACTTATAATACAGTACTTTACAGCTTTGATTGGTCACAGAATATATGACATGAAGGGGGGATGTAATTATCTGAATTACTGTAGATTTGAATAGTTTAGTCAATCAAAAGTGAAGTATGGTTATAAGTCCAATGGGTATTGTTCATATACCACTCTCAGACTCAAAATAAATATATTAGACACATACTATTTATCAGCATATTGACAGATTATTGCTATCAACTGCTGGTTGCAAGTTATATTAGCCTGTTTTTTATATTTTGGAACAATAGCAATTAAGTTGATTAAAATGATGTAGAATAGATAGAGTGCTACCACTGGTGTCACAGGCATCCAAAGGTCTTGACCACCATGTTGCGATGCTCTTTAGGATCACGTTGTTGTTGTCATCGTGGAAGAGTACAGAGATGGGACTGAGCTTGGTGGTGCGCAGCACGCTTTGGGAACCTCATCCGGCTTCAGAAGGTGAACCTGCCATTGAAAACGGTAAATCAGACTCATTCATACATGCATTTTCATATAGCAATGATAATATCCTGTTATAAAAGAGATATGGGTTATTTAAGCAATAAGGCCCAAGGAGGGGTGGTATATTGAACATATACCACAAACCTCAGAGGTGCCTTATTGCTATTAGAACACCTACTCATGCAAGGGTTTTTCTTTATTTTTACTATTTTCTACATTGTTGAATAATAGTGAAGACATCAAAACTATGAAATAACACAAATGGAATCATGTAGTAACCAAAAAAGTGTGAAACATATCAAAACCTGTACGTCAAGGCTGAGAAATGTCTTCCAACAGTCCGTCTCCTTCCTAGGGTACCGCATTTCCACTTCAGGGATAAAGATGGAGAGTGACCGCATTTCAGCCGTGCGTAATTGGCCGACTCCCACCARGGTAAAGGAAGTGCAGCGGTTTCTAGGGTTTGCCAACTACGGTGCGTTTGCAGTGGTCGGCTGAGGCGGACAGGGCTTTTGGTCAGCTGAGAGCACTATTTACCTCGGATCCCGTGCTGGCCCATCCGGATCTCTCTTTGGTGTTCATAGTGGAGGTGAGGCCGAGGCTGGGATAGGAGCCCTGCTCTCTCAGCACTCGGGTACGCTGAGAAGCTCAGCCCGGCAGAGCAAAACTATGATGTGGGGGACCGGGAGCTGTTGGCAAGGCTCTGAAGACGTGGAGACGATGGCTTGAGGGGGCTAAACACCCTTTTCTCATCTGGACTGACCACCGCAATCTGGAGTACATCCGGGCGGCGAGGAGACTGAACCCTCGCCAGGCAAGGTGGGCCATGTTCTTTACCCATTTTGTTTTCACCCTGTCCTACAGACCAGGTTCCCAGAATGCTAAGGCAGACGCACTGTCCCGGATGTATGTGTAACAGTATAACTTTAGACCGTCCCCTCGCCCCGGGCGCGAACCAGGGACCCTCTGCACACATCAACAACAGTCACCCACGAAGCGTCGGTACCCATCGCTCCACAAAGGCCGCGGCCCTTGCAGAGCAAGGGGAACCACTACTTCAAGTCTCAGAGCAAGTGACGTCACCGACTGAAAGGCTGCTAGCGCGCACCACCGCTACCTAGCTAGCCATTTCACATAGGTAACATATGACACAGAGGAGCGGTCCATAGATCACGCTCCCATACTTCCGGCCTCTTGCCTGGTGGCAACGGTGGTATGGGTGCTGGACGCGGACATCGAGCGGGCGTTACGTACAGAGCCCACTCCCCTCCAGTGTCCAGCTGGGCGTCTGTACGTTCCGTCTGCTGTCCGCGACCGTTTGATCTATTGGGCCCACACGTCACCCTCCTCTGGTATCCTGGCATCAATCGGACAGTGCGTTGTCTTAGTGGGAAAGAAATCTGATTGGTTCCACCTTGGCCAAGGACGTGAGGGTTTATGTTTCCTCCTGCTCGGTGTGCGCCCAGTGCAAGGCCCCTAGGCACCTCCCAGAGTGAAGTTACAGCCCTTACCCGTTCCACAACGGCCGTGGTCGCACCTATCGGTGGACTTCCTCACGGATCTTCCTCCCTCACAGGGTAACACCACGATCCTGGTCGTTGTGGATCAGTTCTCTAAGTCCTGGCGTCTCCTTCCTTTGCCCAGTCTCCCTTCGGGGACTGCGGAGGCTCTGTTTACACACGTCTTCTGGCACTACGGGGTGCCTGAGGAAATAGTGTCTGATCGAGGTCCTCAGTTCACGTCAAGGGTCTGGAGGGCGTTCATGAACGTCTGGGGGTCTCGGTCAGCCTTACCTCGGGTTTTCACCCCGAGAGTAACTGGCAGGTGGAGAGAGTAAACCAGGATGTGGGTAGGTTTCTGCGGTCTTATTGCCAGGACCGGCCGGGGAAGTGGGCGGCGTTCATCCCCTGGGCAGAGATGGCCCAAAACTCGCTCCGCCACTCTCCCACTAACCTCTCCCCTTCCAGTGCGTACTGGGGTATCAGCCGGTTCTGGCACCTTGGCATCAGACCAGAATCAAGGCTCCTGCGGTGGACGAATGGTTTAAGCGCTTGGAGGAGCCCTGGGAAGCTGCTCATGAGCACCTGCAACGGGCCGTGAGGCGTCAGAAGGTGAGCGCCGACCGCCACCGCAGTGAGGCCCCGGTGTTCGACCCTCCACCTGCTCCTCCGCCTGCCGGAAGCCTGGCCCGCGGTTGTGGGCCATTCAAAGTCCTGACTAACAGGTGGAGGGAAGCAAATGTCTGCCTGAAGGCAACAGACATCTTTCAGTTGGTGCTGTCTGTGCATAGAAAGTTGATGCAACGCTATGGCACAGAGGAAGCCCTACAGAAGATACTGTGCCACAAGGCACCCAAGCTGCACAAGGACATTGTCTGTCTAGTCACGAACGGAATTATGGATGCACCATCCAAACTTCAAGGCACCAAAAATCTGGAATCTACACTCAACTTGAAAGAATTGACAGCCTTGTTTAATGAAATGACAACCCGTCAATCTTTGAATAAGAAAGCTGAGCAGAGCAGCATCAAGACTGAGATTGAACAGCCGGAGAGGTCCACTGTGGATCAAGTGACATCCGGTTCCAGCAGCTTCATTAGGGAGCTTATATTAGAAGAAGTCCTGATGAAGCTTGTCAAGAAGATATGCCGTATGCCAAAAAGGACCAACAAGCGTCAGCGCATCCATATCAGTGATCTGGTGACTGAGCTGATCCGATTGCTCGATGTTGAGGTGGCCAAATATCTGATTGAGGAAATGGAAAGCCAGCAAAAAAGTTTCAATTCTAAGATGACATCGAAGCTGGCAGATGCCATCTACACTGACCTTGGGAAGGTCAAGCGTTTGAAACGTTCCTTGAAAATTGACGATATATTTGAGGATCAGGAGATGCTTTCCATTGTCTCTGACATTGTTTCCCACAAGCTACTGGCCATCTTGAAACCCTCAGT
>NC_036870.1:1838370-1847058 GCF_002910315.2 Salvelinus sp. IW2-2015 | reverse complement strand
TATCATTCAGACTTGGCAAAAATGCTTGTGCTAGAGATGATTGTGCTTGCTAGCTAACATTAACTTCAGTAAACTGTTGCTAACCGATTGACTTTTGCTAGCTAGTATTAGCAATCTTGCTACGTTTTATGTCCTAACTATTGTTTATTTATATTCCAATGTCCTAATTTTAGAAACAACTGTCCTGGATGAGGTCCAGTTGGATGTGCCATTGGATGAGTGCCAGATGTTCCACAGCTGCCAGTCCTCCTTGGGTCCAGAATGCTGGCTATCATCCTTGAGGATGTGCAGACTATCCTTGAGGTACAATTTTCTGAAATTGGGGTTTTATGTTGGAAAAATATCCAGATATTCAAGTTGTGTCTCTTTGACATTAAACAAATCTCTTGTCTGCTTTCTGCTTTAGGAGGCCACTGGGCAATTGGCAGTTTGATTCCGATTAGGTTCAGCCCCCTGTACTGTGGGCCTGTTGTGATCAGGGTAAAGAGACCCCCACACACACACACACAGTCACATCACGGTTACAAATGTTTACTGTTTCCAACATGAATGTATTGTAATATGCAGAACAATGCCGCGTCCGGTGGTTAAAGCCGTGGAGAACTTTCCAGTTCATCAGCCCACTCATCACCTACATGCGTGGGATCCCAGGTATGTGTCTTTGTAACTACCTAATCCTAAATCTACATTGTCAGTCATTTGATCTTGATGGAAATGTGTCACAGCAATTGCTGAAGGGTTTTTGTTGATGTTGTCTTTGTTGTTTATCTCAACAGCAGGTGGTGGTGAGGATGCACCACGTGAGTAGGGTGAGAGGCCTGGAGACTCAACTGGTGTGGGCCATCCTCCAAGGAGACAGCCAGGCTTAGTCCAGAGGGCATCCCCTACTGTGCCACCAAAGTGCAGTCCATCACTTGGATCCAGGTCAAGACGTAAATGACTACTGAAATAGTATTAGATTAGGCTTTCTTCACTTATTCCATTTAGCCTTAACATGTATTCTCTCTCTGTCAGCGTGTGGCTGCAGGTGACCCACTATGCGTCTCACCTCCGCCACGAGACGTCTGTGGACGTGACGCTTGGCTGCTACCAGGTAAATAAACGATTTCCTATGTATATAGACTAGACATTACTGGGGCATTTTTGTCATTAGATTTGGTGTGTTTTCTAATAACGTGTGTGTGTGGTAAACAGGTGTGGTTGTGTGTGTTTTGAGCAGCAAGACTGATTGTCTCAGTGGTGTACGCCAACTCTCCACATGGGGCTGTGGATGGGCTTTCTCTCCTCTTCAGCGTGGTCAGAGGCTGCCTCCTTCTCTACACCCACCACCTCAGCAGTTCACTGACCCAGAGCCTGAGGGCCACAACTGCTATGAGGTCAGACGTTACACACACATACTATTGACTAGGAGCATTAAGATCCTTCCATTGACCGATTGTTTTGTTATGTCATTTCATTGGTCACTGATTTTGAATTTGAAATCGCTTGTTTTGTTGTCGTAGGGTGGGAGGAGGACCTGCTGCCTGAGGAGAGGGAGGTTCCTCTGCTAAGTGAGTTCCTCTAAATGTCTGGCTTCGTCAGATGCTGAAGGATAGTGGTCATAATTGTTTATCCCCCATTGACTCTAATGTTGACATGCTCCATTCTCTCCCTTTCACAGCCTCTACCTTACCACCAAGAGAGTGGAGGACATCGCCCTGAGGCTCGTCTCCCTGCGCCAGGCCTTCCACTGTGAGTGGCCCCACTTTTCTTTTTCTCTCTGTGACTTTCTTGTTCTGTCTCCTAGAGGAAAGATGTCTCACCCCTAACTATTCCCTCTTCCCTAGACCCTGCTTGGTTCCACCTGAGCAGGAACCGTCTGTTTGTGGCGGGAAAGGTCTCCTGGGCGCACTGGTTCAGGCCAACCACATGGTAACTCCACTAACTCATATTCTCTTTCAAGGGAAAGAGAGCGTCCCTGAGGGATATGGTTCTGTTCACTAAGAATGCTCTTTTCTTTGTCATAGGACGAGGCCAAGTTCAGTCCGTACCTATAAGGACTTTGTGGACTACCTGAGTGACCCCTCCAAGCGGGATGACATCTGAGAGGGAGCTGGCTGAGGCAAAGGTGAGTTCATTAACTATTTCAAGTCTCACTGAGTTCTTCCACATGCATGTCATTTATACATCACAGTAGCTGATTGTATGAAATCTGTATGAATCTGTATGAAAATCAAACGTGTTTTCTTGTCCTAGATCCATCATGTGAACATGATAGATATCCTCTTGAGCTGGTGCTGTTTGGGTTAATGACAGCTCAGAAGTCTCTGATGGTGGTAAGTAGCATCTCACTGGTACAATGTTTTGATTATCTCTCTATTAGCAGTTTTCACTTAAATTCCTCTTCTCTTTTCTCCTCCTTTTGTTTTCCTTTAGCACCCTGGTGGGTTTGTGGAGCGTCTGTACGCTCTCCTGTACTCCTTCCGCCCACTGCTGCCAACATGGAGCCAGAGGCTGACAAATACCTGCTGCTGCTCAATGTAAGAGTCAAGAGGTTACTTCCTTTTTACTTCCATATTCTTAGTGTACTTCCTTTTTACTTCCTTATTCATGGTTAACCAGGTTTCCCAATGCCATTTAGGGGGAGTATTTCTAATTGTGTCTCTCCGCTTGATAAGCTAGTAACTCAGAGCCATTTTCTATGTGTTGTGTGGTGTTCTCTTTCAAGGCGGGCTGATGGCTCTGCTAGATGACATGTTTGGCCAGCAGCTGGCCTGGTACTTTAACCCAGAGTCTCTGGTCACTGAGCTCTCCAGCCTCCTGGAGTACCACTTGGAGAATCTCATGGCCAGCATGTAGTCCTACTGCAGGAACCATACTCCTTTCGCCTTCTCTCTCTCTTTTGAAGGAATTGAGGACTTGAAGTGCTTTGTTGTACCCTGATTAGTTAACACCCATTAATTTAATGTATTCTCTTGTTTTCCTCCCCACAGGATTCTTGTGACACTTTGCCACCCAACAGGGATCTAGACACAATCAGTAACATTACTTTGCACTGAATTTGACATTTTTAATAAAAACAAGTTGTAGTTCAAAAACATTTTGGTTTCCGTCTTTCAGTTATTTGATTTTATGACCATTTCCTCTTCCTAGAGTTTATAATGCTAATATTAGATTATTACATGAACAATGATGCTTTACCTTTTGCATATGGAAATAAATAAAAAGTTTAGTTGATTTACAGATACTACAGGCCCACACTTATATGGTTTTGTACTGTGGGTTGTGATACTGTACTATTTAAAAACATTTAGGACTACATACACTGAGTGCACAAAACATTAGGAACATCTTCCTAATATTGAGTTGCACACCATTTTCCCCTCAGAACAGCCTCAATTCGTCGGAGCTTGGACTCTATTAAGCTGTCCCTAAGCGTTCCACAAGGATGCTGGCCCATGTGTCAAGTTGGCTGGACGTCCTTTGGGTGGTGGACCATTCTTGATACACATGGGATACTGTTGAGCATGAAAAAACCAGCAGTGTTGCAGTTCTTGACACACTTAACCCGGTGCGCCTGGCACCTACTACCATACCCTGTTCAAAGGCAGTTAAATCTTTTTCTTTGCCCATTCACCCTCTGAATGACACACATAATCCATGTCTCAATTCTTCTCAAGGTTTAAAATCTTTCTTTAACTCCCCTTCATCTACACTGATTGAAGTGGATTCAACAAGTGACCAATAAGGGATCATAGCTTTCACTTGGTCAGTCTATGTCATGGAAAGAGCAGGTGTCCTCAATGTTTTGTATTATCAGTGTGTGTAGTAACCTGGTACAGTATAAAGTATACCACTAGAGGGGATAATTGCTTCAGTCTTGAATGTTACTTCTCACTATCCCTACTCTACATTAACAGTCTGCCATTGTAGACTCCGGTAACTTGGGTATCTTAGTTTTTTATATTTGCCATTAATGTCTGAACCATTTACCATCTTTCCCACTGAAACCAGTAATGTTAGTGTTCATGGTGAGAGAGGGAGTAGTAGTGCATACTGACCACTAGGTGGTGGAGTTTATGCAGGAACACAGAGGGTAGAGGCATTCTCCATCACAGTAGAAGGCAGAGTAACCCGTAGGAGCAAATACCCAGTCCTAATGGAGAGAAATACCATAGAAATAATATTCTATACTGAACAAAAATTGAAATGTAAAAATGTCAACGATTTTACTAAGTTTCAGTTCATATAAGGAAATAATAAATCAATTCATTAGGCCCTAATCTATGGATTTCGCATTACTGATGAGCGCACAGCCAGCCTGGTAGGGCATAGGCCCACCCACTAGGGAGCCAGGCCCAGCCGATCACAATTAGTTTTTTATTTATGAAAGAAAGAAATACTCTTCAGTTTCATCAGCTGCCCGGGTGGCTGGTCTCAGATGATCCTACACGTGAAGAAGCCAGATGTGGAGGGCTGGCGTGGTTGCACATGGTCTGCGGTTGTGAGGCCGGTTGGACGTACTGCCAAATTCTCTAAAATGACAGAGGTGACTTATGGTAGAGAATGACATCCGCAGCTCTGGTGGACATCTGCAGTCTGCATACCAATTGCACATTCCCTCAGAACTTCAGACATCTGTGGCATTGTGTTGTGACAAAACTGCACATTTTAGTGGCCTTTTGTCCCCAGCAAAAAGGTGCACCTTTGTAATGATCATGCTGTTTAATCAGCTTCTTGATATGGCGCACCTGTCGGTGGGATGGATTATTCTTGGCAAAGGAGAAATGCTCACTAACAGTGATGTAAACAAATTTGTGCAAAAATATGCGTCAAATTAGCTTTTTGTGCATACAGAAAATTTCTGGGATTTTTTATTTCAACTCATGAAACATGGGAACAACATTTAACATTTTTTTTGTTCAGTATAGTTTATTTTATTACAAACATAGCAGTATACAGTCCTCCAGATATATGTTTGACAAGGACATACATCACTGTGTATTTGTCCTCTGTACATACAAAAATGACCAAACATTTTTTTAAAATCATTTTCAATTGCTACTAATTTGTACTGGTTAAAAGTATGATTAAAGAAGAAGGAAAAAAATGGGTGAGTTTTGCGAACCATGTTTAGTACATCTGAAAGAGACAATGAGAAATTCATGGTTCAACAAGAAATTATAGCCATCAAAAGGGTAGAATTTTTGCATAGATTGCACTTATAATACAGTACTTTACAGCTTTGATTGGTCACAGAATATATGACATGAAGGGGGGATGTAATTATCTGAATTACTGTAGATTTGAATAGTTTAGTCAATCAAAAGTGAAGTATGGTTATAAGTCCAATGGGTATTGTTCATATACCACTCTCAGACTCAAAATAAATATATTAGACACATACTATTTATCAGCATATTGACAGATTATTGCTATCAACTGCTGGTTGCAAGTTATATTAGCCTGTTTTGTATATTTTGGAACAATAGCAATTAAGTTGATTAAAATGATGTAGAATAGATAGAGTGCTACCACTGGTGTCACAGGCATCCAAAGGTCTTGACCACCATGTTGCGATGCTCTTTAGGATCACGTTGTTGTTGTCATCGTGGAAGAGTACAGAGATGGGACTGAGCTTGGTGGGTGCGCAGCACGCTTTGGGAACCTCATCCGGCTTCAGAAGGTGAACCTGCCATTGAAAACGGTAAATCAGACTCATTCATACATGCATTTTCATATAGTCAATGATAATATCCTGTTATAAAAGAGATATGGGTTATTTAAGCAATAAGGCCCAAGGAGGGGTGGTATATTGAACATATACCACAAACCTCAGAGTGGCCTTATTGCTATTAGAACACCTACTCATGCAAGGGTTTTTCTTTATTTTTACTATTTTCTACATTGTTGAATAATAGTGAAGACATCAAAACTATGAAATAACACAAATGGAATCATGTAGTAACCAAAAAAGTGTGAAACATATCAAAACCTGTACGTCAAGGCTGAGAAATGTCTTCCAACAGTCCGTCTCCTTCCTAGGGTACCGCATTTCCACTTCAGGGATAAAGATGGAGAGTGACCGCATTTCAGCCGTGCGTAATTGGCCGACTCCACCACGGTAAAGGAAGTGCAGCGGTTTCTAGGGTTTGCCAACTACGGTGCGTTTGCAGTGGTCGGCTGAGGCGGACAGGGCTTTTGGTCAGCTGAGAGCACTATTTACCTCGGATCCCGTGCTGGCCCATCCGGATCTCTCTTTGGTGTTCATAGTGGAGGTGAGGCCGAGGCTGGGATAGGAGCCCTGCTCTCTCAGCACTCGGGTACGCTGAGAAGCTCAGCCCGGCAGAGCAAAACTATGATGTGGGGGACCGGGAGCTGTTGGCAAGGCTCTGAAGACGTGGAGACGATGGCTTGAGGGGCTAAACACCCTTTTCTCATCTGGACTGACCACCGCAATCTGGAGTACATCCGGGCGGCGAGGAGACTGAACCCTCGCCAGGCAAGGTGGGCCATGTTCTTTACCCATTTTGTTTTCACCCTGTCCTACAGACCAGGTTCCAGAATGCTAAGGCAGACGCACTGTCCCGGATGTATGTGTAACAGTATAACTTTAGACCGTCCCCTCGCCCGGGCGCGAACCAGGGACCCTCTGCACACATCAACAACAGTCACCCACGAAGCGTCGGTACCCATCGCTCCACAAAGGCCGCGGCCCTTGCAGAGCAAGGGGAACCACACTTCAAGTCTCAGAGCAAGTGACGTCACCGACTGAAAGGCTGCTAGCGCGCACCACCGCTACCTAGCTAGCCATTTCACATAGGTAACATATGACACAGAGGAGCGGTCCATAGATCACGCTCCCATACTTCCGGCCTCTTGCCTGGTGGCAACGGTGGTATGGGTGCTGGACGCGGACATCGAGCGGGCGTTACGTACAGAGCCCACTCCCCTCCAGTGTCCAGCTGGGCGTCTGTACGTTCCGTCTGCTGTCCGCGACCGTTTGATCTATTGGGCCCACACGTCACCCTCCTCTGGTATCCTGGCATCAATCGGACAGTGCGTTGTCTTAGTGGGAAATACTGATGGTCCACCTTGGCCAAGGACGTGAGGGTTTATGTTTCCTCCTGCTCGGTGTGCGCCCAGTGCAAGGCCCTAGGCACCTGCCCAGAGTGAAGTTACAGCCCTTACCCGTTCCACAACGGCCGTGGTCGCACCTATCGGTGGACTTCCTCACGGATCTTCCTCCCTCACAGGGTAACACCACGATCCTGGTCGTTGTGGATCAGTTCTCTAAGTCCTGGCGTCTCCTTCCTTTGCCCAGTCTCCCTTCGGGGACTGCGGAGGCTCTGTTTACACACGTCTTCTGGCACTACGGGGTGCCTGAGGAAATAGTGTCTGATCGAGGTCCTCAGTTCACGTCAAGGGTCTGGAGGGCGTTCATGGAACGTCTGGGGGTCTCGGTCAGCCTTACCTCGGTTTTCACCCCGAGAGTAACTGGCAGGTGGAGAGAGTAAACCAGGATGTGGGTAGGTTTCTGCGGTCTTATTCCAGAACCGGCCGGGGAAGTGGGCGGCGTTCATCCCCTGGGCAGAGATGGCCCAAAACTCGCTCCGCCACTCCTCCACTAACCTCTCCCCCTTCCAGTGCGTACTGGGGTATCAGCCGGTTCTGGCACCTTGGCATCAGAGCCAGATCAAGGCTCCTGCGGTGGACGAATGGTTTAAGCGCTTGGAGGAGCCCTGGGAAGCTGCTCATGAGCACCTGCAACGGGCCGTGAGGCGTCAGAAGGTGAGCGCCGACCGCCACCGCAGTGAGGCCCCGGTGTTCGACCCTCCACCTGCTCCTCCGCCTGCCGGAAGCCTGGCCCGCGGTTTGTGGGGCCATTCAAAGTCCTGACTAACAGGTGGAGGGAAGCAAATGTCTGCCTGAAGGCAACAGACATCTTTCAGTTGGTGCTGTCTGTGCATAGAAAGTTGATGCAACGCTATGGCACAGAGGAAGCCCTACAGAAGATACTGTGCCACAAGGCACCCAAGCTGCACAAGGACATTGTCTGTCTAGTCACGAACGGAATTATGGATGCACCATCCAAACTTCAAGGCARCAAAAATCTGGAATCTACACTCAACTTGAAAGAATTGACAGCCTTGTTTAATGAAATGACAACCCGTCAATCTTTGAATAAGAAAGCTGAGCAGAGCAGCATCAAGACTGAGATTGAACAGCCGGAGWGGTCCACTGTGGAWCAAGTGACATCCGGTTCCASRAGCTTCATTAGGGAGCTTATATTAGAAGAAGTCCTGATGAAGCTTGTCAAGAAGATATGCCGTATGCCAAAAAGGACCAACAAGCGTCAGCGCATCCATATCAGTGATCTGGTGACTGAGCTGATCCGATTGCTCGATGTTGAGGTGGCCAAATATCTGATTGAGGAAATGGAAAGCCAGCAAAAAAGTTTCAATTCTAAGATGACATCGAAGCTGGCAGATGCCATCTACACTGACCTTGGGAAGGTCAAGCGTTTGAAACGTTCCTTGAAAATTGACGATATATTTGAGGATCAGGAGATGCTTTCCATTGTCTCTGACATTGTTTCCCACAAGCTACTGGCCATCTTGAAACCCTCAGTGCCCAACCCATATGACCGCGAGACCTCAGACCTTGAAGACTCATGCAGTGATGATGTGGAGGATGCGGAATCTGAGG
>NC_036870.1:1807740-1838270 GCF_002910315.2 Salvelinus sp. IW2-2015 | reverse complement strand
CCGCCTACGTACTATGACAAATGCATCAAAATATGTAAATCTATTGAGAGACTAGTCAAAGAACATATCACCAGCATAATAGAAACAAGAGTAACAACATATAGTACAGCGCCTTCAACTCCAACATTCAGACACAGAAAAAGACAGAGAGAGAGAGAACGAGAGATAGGGAGAGAAATGAGTGAGCGAGAAGAGGGAGAGACATCCTTGCTTAAAGTTGTTCCCTGTTTCAGCTCCTTGGACTGTAGTGTGATTCACCACCTGAGCCCCGCCATCAGCCTGGTCAGATCTACGTTAAGCTCAACAATTCAACACGCAATACTTAATTTGGACAACCTATTCATTGTCTAATCTCTCCGCCCCTCTAAACGAGAACAGGCCCCAGCTAGCAATTAGAGAAACAGGGGGGACAGGAGAAGTGAGTGTAACTAAGGACTGTAAATAAATTCAACAATTATATGCTTACCCAGCATTGAGTATAGGCTACAAAATTAGGATGAACATTGATCCAGTCAAAGATGGCAACGGGACGATACAAACTAGGAACACAAGATCACCAAAGTCAGCTAACCTGTAACGGATTGTAATGTATGTACTGAATATTCAGTGCTAACGACCATGCTACTTACTAGAGTCGTACCTATGTTACTCACCTGCACTAAGCTAAAAGGCTATCTCTGTAAGACCACTATCCTCGAGAGCGATCGGCTACTAAGAAGGACCTTCATACACCAAACAACAGTCAGCCAACCTAAGTGAGAATGCTAGTTGCCAGAGGCAGACTGAACACAGAATGCATATGGAGCATAGAGGTGGGCTGATTACAAAGGACCTCGAGCGGAACTCTAAAGTTTCACCTAACCCTCATAGTAGAGAGAGAACTTAACCCTTTGACTTTATGACTGCTTCCTGTCTGAGACTCACATACTAGAGCTAGTTCAGAGGCTCCATTCAAGCCTGCGAGTAGGGAGCGTTAGCTGAGACACAGATATATGCACTCGCTTCTCACACAGGACAGCTCGTGTGGTTTCGACCACCACACCCTCTGACAGGTCCCTGTAATGATGACAGATACAGTGTGAGCTGATTGTGGAAATAGCCCTGGAAAGAGCTCGATAATCCTGGCGCAAATATGTTCACACTATGGAGACCACTCCGGGAGAGGTATCTGGGTCGTAGTTTACAGTTGCTGACGTTGGCTCGTGCGTCCGCACTTCACGCACAGCACAAGATGGATGGAGAGGTCACAAAGGTAAAAGAGACCTACTCCCTCAGGCTCGACATCACCATCCGTCGACTTGGGAGTCCCACAGGGCGGAGCACAATCCGACCCCACCAAGCTGCGTCCGCAGTTCTGGGTTTGGCCCTCGGAGGATAGGCACTGGGTGCATTGTAAAGAGAGACGAATTTGTTCTACATAGAGAGTCTGTGCCAGAGCTTCTGTACCAGGTTTCACCAATATCCACAGTGTTAAACACTAAAAATACATAGCCTTAAACTCACACTTAAGATCAACCACTGGGTCTAATCTAAAGCGCTCACCATTGTGGTTATTCTACTTGAGAATTACGCAAAATGGTATAAGCACGAGACCTCAATGCGTTTGCTTGTAGTTCCTCCTCTGTCCTCCGTGAAAGGTTGGTCAGTATAGTGCTGCCCATATCCGCACAACCCTCTCAATGATGAATGCATGAGGCGACTCTCAAAGGTACTCTCATCTTTCAACTCACTCTGCTGACCATCCTCTTGTGCCACAGGTAGGTGATCCATAATCGATAAACTATCTACCTTAGATCAATACAGTGTCTAACTCTAGAAACAAAGATTAAAGGATAATCAACCTATATCTACCCTTGCCTCTGAGAATAAGGACGCAACATACACAACGCAATGGCACACATACACCATACACCAGGGATAGCCAGAAATCTAGTTTGGTGGGTACGGCCTGCATTTTTTTTTGTTATCTTCTGCTATCAAGTTGGCTATATTAGGGTGGGACTTGACATGTCACGCCCAGCCTGATCATCAACGTTGTGGGCCTGGTACGCACTTACAGGCAGATAGAGCCTTCACCACACGACGAGGGCTACATGGAGGAGGCTTGACGGCCTGCGAAATCCGGAGTGTGGTGTCAGGAAAATAACCTCACACTCAACGTCAACAAAACAAAGGAGATGATTGTGGACTTCAGGAAACAGCAGAGGGAGCACCCCCCTATCCACATCGACGGGACAGTAGTGGAGAAGGTGGAAGTTTTAAGTTCCTCGGTGTACACATCACGAGCCAAACTGAATTGGTCCACCCACACAGACAGCGTTGTGAAGAAGGCGCAGCAGCGCCTCTTCAACCTCAGAAGGCTGAAGAAATTCGGCTTGTCACCAAAAGCACTCACAAACTTCTACAGATGCACAATCGAGAGCATCCTGTCGGGCTGTATCACCCGCCTGGTACGGCAACTGCTCTGCCCACATCCGTAAGGCTAGTGAGGTCTGCACAACGCATCACCGGGGGCAAACTACCTGCCCTCCAGGACACCTACACCACCCGATGTACAGGAAGGCCATAAAGATCATCAAGGACAACAACCACCCAAGCCACTGCCTGTTCACCCCGCTATCATCCAGAAGGCGAGGTCAGTACAGGTTCATCAAAGCAGGGACAGAGAGACTGAAAAACAGCTTTATCTCAAGGCCATCAGACTGTTAACAGCCACCACTAACATTTAGTGGCCGCTGCCAACATACTGACTCAACTCCAGCCACTTTAATAATGGGAATTTATGGAAATGATGTAAAAATGTACCACTAGCCACTTTAAACAATGCCACTAATATAATGTTTACATACCCTACATATCTCATATGTATATACTGTACTCTATATCATCTACTGCATCTTGCCATCTTTATATAATACATGTATCACTAGCCACTTTAAACTATGCCACTTTATGTTTACATACCCTACATTACTCATCTCATTGTATATACTGTACTCTATACCATCTCCTGCATCTTGCCTATGCCGTTCTGTACCATCACTCATTCATATATCTTTATGTACATATTCTTTACCCCTTTACACTGTGTGTATAAGGTAGTAGTTTTGGAATTGTTAGGTTAGATTACTTGTTGGTTATTATTGCATTGTCGGAACTAGAAGCACAAGCATTTCGCTACACTCGCATTAACATCTGCTAACCATGTGTATGTGACAAAAAATTGGACTTGATTTGATTTGATTTGAAATGAGTTACGTATCACAGCACAACACTCTGACCTAAATAGCTGAAACATCTCCATCCTGAGCAAATCTGGTGTTTGGGTTAAAGTTAAAGATAAGATGTGCCCTTGGCATCAGGATTTCGGAGCCTGCTCAGAGAAAGCAATTATAAGCAAAGCCACGGTAGAATAAGGACGTACTGCTCCGTTATGGTATGATAGTCTGGTCAGTTTACTTGTGCTAGTCAGTAGAGCAAAGTTTTTATAGAAGTGTATGAAGTGTATTGTTTTTTTACAACTCCAAAGAGAACAGAGGAAACTCCATATGAGAACAGGAAGACACTCCTCAAAGAGAACCAGAGAAAACTCCATATGACGGGGACATTATTCATTTTATGAATAAGTCCAAGCAAAGCACTATACCTTAGTTAACCCTTTACGGGCTGTAGACGGCAAATCGTTGCACTATACCTAAGCTAACCCTTTACGGGCTGTAACGGCAAATCGTTGCCACTATACCTTAGCTAACCCTTTACGGGCTGTAGACGGCAAATCGTGCACTATACCTTAGCTACCCTTTCCGGGCTGTAGACGGCAAATCGTTGCACTATACCTTAGCTAACCCTTTACGGTCTGTAGACGGCAAATCGTTGCACTATCCTTAGCTAACCTTTACGGGCTGTAGACGGCAAATCGTTGCACTATACCTTAGCTAACCCTTTACGGGCTGTAGACGGCAAATCGTTGCACTATACCTTAGCTAACCTTTACGGCTGTAGACGGCAAATAGTTGCACTATACCTTAGCTAACCCTTTACGGCTCTAAAAAGTCCACAAAAATGTATCTAAAGTGAAGGATTACATTGAAACTTGAGCTTTTTGGAAATGTATTAAAAATACACTGAAATATCATATTTACATAAGTACTCAGACCCTTTACTCAGTACTTTGTTGAAGCACCTTTGGTAGAGATTACAGCCTCGAGTCTTATTGGGAATGACGCTACAAGCTTGGCACACCTGTATTTGGGGAGTTTCTCCCATTCTTCTCTGCAGATCCTTTCRAGCTCTGTCAGGTTGGATGGGGAGCGTCCCTGCACAGCTATTTTCAGGTCTCTCCARAGATGTTCGATCGGGTTCAAGTCCGGGCTCTGGCTGAGCCACTCAAGGACATTMAGACTTGTCCCAAAGCCACTCCTGTGTTGTCTTGTCTGTGTGTTTAGGGTCGGTGCGTTGGAAGGTGAACCTTCACCCCAGTCTGAGGTCCTGATGGAAGCAGGATGCACCTGAGCTCAATTTCGAATCTCATAGCAAAGGGTTTGAATACTTATGTAAATAAGATATTTCTGTTTTTTATTTTTACTACGTTTGCAAAGAAATATATTATGTTTTYTCTTTGTCATTATGGGGTATTGTGTGTAGATTGATAAAATAATTTAATCAATTTTAGAATAAGGCTGTAACGTAACAAAATGTGGTTCTGTCCTTCAGCTTTCTATGAATGTTATGTGTTATGTCATGTTTTGTGTGGACCCCAGGGATAGTAGCTGCCGCTTTGGCTGTAGCTAATTGGGATCCTAATAAAATACTAAATACTAAATTGTGTTCAATRTGAAAATATGTGACACAGGGTTGATGCTTAAGTCAATACATAACAGTTATTGGTAAAAGATGAGTGTCAAAGTGTTGATGCTTATGTCAATAGGAAAAGATGAGTGTCACAGGATTGATGTTTTAGTGAATACATGTGATTCAATGGAGGAAGATTGGCATCACAATATGGATGCATATAGAAAGGCATCACAGACATGAAACCCTCCTCTCTTTCTCCCTCCTCTCTCTCGATCTCTTTCTTCCCCTTCCTTCACCCTCTCTCTCAACTCTCTCCCTCTCTCATTTTCTCTCCCCCCTCCATTCTATMTCTCTTTCCCCTCTCTCTCCTCTATCTCCCACCTCCACCACTCTCTCCACTTTCCCACAATCCACAGACAGGATATAGATGGATAGATATGCATTAAGGGTATTGACGCATAAGGCAAAAAAGTTGGTGGTAGAGCTGCAATAAGTAACTTGGTGAAAAACTCACAGACAAACAGACAGACAAGCAGGCAGACAGACATATAAACTCACAGACATGGTTGTAAGAATACTGAGAGTCAATACTGTATGTTAAAGAGTTTCCCCGGAAGGCCGTACATTAAATGTCAGCTTCCTGCGATTACAGGAAGTAACTTAATTGGTGCGTCATAGAGGCTGTTTCAAAGGTTTGATCTTCCCAAATATTACATATTTGTATTTTTCCTATGATTTCATGTTGCAGAGCTAAATGCACTCCTTTGGGCTCCCAGGACCAGGATTGAGAAACACTGCTTTAGATAGAGGAGACAGGAGAGAGTGGAGTCAGACAGTTGCACAGTGAAAATGTCAAATATGTTTTGGCTAAGGTAGCGGATCTACAAGTTAATTTAACAGTAACCACATAGAACTGACTGACTCCATCACAATCAGTGTCTCCAATCAGTAATTACCTCCTAGTGGATTAATTCAACTATATCATTAATGAGCCACATGAGCTGTAATTAAGGCACTGGAAATAGTGTGTCCTAAATGGCATCATATTCCCTATATAGTGCACTACTTTTTACCAGGCCTATTCCCTATAGTGGGCCCTGATCACCAGTAGTGTACTATATAGGGAATAGGGTGCCATTTCAGATGCATCTGATAGTATCCTTTGCACACTTATAGGAGTATGGGTTAGGGAAAAAGGTAAATAAGTAAGTGGTGGTAATTTTCAGTAATCAATGCCTCTAGCTAGCTTGCTATTTTCCCAAATAGGAACAAGGCAAAACGCATTGATTAAACTGTGAGGCTGAGAGCAATCAAGGGAATGATTACTTTTAACACTCAATTATTATCAGTTATTATCTGGCATCCAAACTGATATGCTTCTTTTCACCATTATTTCACTTCACGTTAACAATGGTGAGCACAGCGWTAAGTCTTGTTTAACCACACTATCTCTACTGCAGTTTGCTGTAGTTGTGAGGGGGTCATGGCTAGAAGGAATATAGCTTTTTTTCTAATAAATGTAATTTAAAAAATGCATTTTAGCTGACCCTTTTACTAACCTTAACTTAATTATCCTAACCTRCTGTGTAAGTTCTCCTAACCTACTACGAAAAGTCAAATCTGACAAAAGCTGTATACCATCTAGTCAAAACCCTGTGAGTGGACTAGTGTCCTATAGGTGAGAGGTCACCAGGTTAACCCTCCATGGTTAAGCTGGTGGTGTGAGACAGTCTGATCGATGAGGTAAATGGGTTTGCTGCTGCAAGGCTTACTGGCCTGCTGGCTCAGATCAGTGGGTTAGTCTCCTTTGAGGCTCACACAGGAAACCAGCACGTTGGTTATTATTTGCAGTTCCTCAGTGTTACTGTACCTTGGCTGTGGCTGTGACTCAATACTGTATATTGCACCTACTATCCACCTGGAAAAAAACTATTTCAGTATATGATTATATGTTATTACAACCTTTGAGGGACCTTATTGTCCAGGCATCCAACACACAGTATGAGTTTTTTTCTACTGTTTTTCCTTCTGCAGGTTACTCAGTGATCTTGTCTATAGCATAAACACAATTTTCTCTTCACACAAATTGCTCATCTATTATTAAAGGTGCGCTACACAGAAATTGCTCCACCCTTTCCTGGTTGCTAAAATTCTGTGACAAAACAAGCAAGTATGGAATAGAGAATCATTGTACCATCGAAACCACTGTGAAATATATTTTGTGGTACAAAACTGAAACAAAAAGCCTCAAAAACATAACTTAAGAACAGGACGCATAGAAATAGAGCACATAGAACAAATCTGCTGCTTCTTAGACTTGCTTTCAAGGTGAATGACAGATCTATAACTCCCATATCTATGTGAATTTTGACAAAAAAGTTGCATATTGCAGCTTTAAAAACGAAGCGGCTACAGMCAGCTTTAATGACAAGGTTGAATAGACTCTGAGCTATTCTGTAAGCATTTAACAACTAATTAACAATTAACCCCATCAGTATAATTGTTAATTGATCATAAAGTAATTAGAACTACAGTATGGCAATTTACTGCTAGGTCTACATGATCAGTTCATTGACTGATGTAAGGTGTATGGCAAGTAACAAGAATCAACAATGCCACTGTTTCTGTTGGCGTCCCCCTGTTGTTTCCACCATAACAAATTGTAGAGCGAGAGAGCACTACATGTATCAAAAACATCCACTAAACACCTTTTCTGTGGAAATGTTTGTGTGGGGATTGCTGTTCGCCTAATTTCCTCAATCTTAGGTTCTGTGTATTTCAAATAGAGTCAAATAAATATTAAACTTTTGTTATGAGGATTGAGGCTATGCTGGGTGATGTGGCAAATATAGATTTGACTGTAAATAGCACTCAAGTTACCATCAGTGTGTCTGTGGAATTTGTTCTTGTCCTTGTTATTTGGTTGTACAGGATTGGGGGCATCGGACACATGTAAAGCATTGATCGTTGAATAGTGACTTGAGGAATGGTTGTCGAATATCTGATGTGCCAAAGTTTCCTTAATAACAAAATGCAGTTTGGCCCAGTGTGAATGAACACCTTCCCCCTGTCGTTCCATTTCCTGGACCAAGGCACGGAACACCATCTGATGATTWTGTCAAGTATCAGAACAGTACATAATGTGTAGAATACTGTTTCTTTCTCATGGATTTAAAAGGACAATTGTTTCTACCACAAAGGGAAAGCTATCAGTCTTACTTARGTCAAGCAGGTCTGTTTTTTCCTCATGGGCCCTGGTCAAAAGCAGTGCACTATATAGGAAATCAGGGCTTGGAACGGGTTGAGGGAACAGAACCGTTATTTTCAAATCTTGAGAACCAGTTAATTTTATTTTTTGTCCCAGAAATATTCCTAATGTCTAGTATATCATTCTGTAATACAATGAAGTTATGATAGCAATAGCCTAAACACATTCCAACTCACTTCATGTCATGATGTGCACCTCAAGCCAAGCCCCCTCCATATCCACCACACTCTCTCACTCTCTTCCCACCTGAGAAATTTCAGTCTGCTCGTAATATCACCTGGAATGGATATYGATTTCATTGGGAAGTCCCTGAGGCCAGGTTTAAATCTATTGTTGCTTTATGTTGGCTATAAGACCTATAGTAGGAGTAATCTTGACTTATCCCAGGAAAAAGAGGAGTTACTGCATTAACTGTAGACACTACAAACCAGRGTATTTTAAGAGAACGTACAGGCAAGGTTTTCCTACTTAGCAAGTGTTTTATGTTGAACTATGTCTGCCTACTTGGACYTTGTCATGACTTGGTTGCCAAACTGTGCGGTGGTCAGCAAGGGGGGCAATTTTATTATATAAAGTATCAGTCAAAAGTTTGGACACACCTACTCATTCAAGGGTTTTTCTTTATTTTTACTATTTTCTACATTGTGGAATAATAGTGAAGACATCAAAACTATGAAATTACACATATGGAATCATGTAGTAACCAAGAAAGTGTTAAAAAAAAAGATTCTTCAAAGTAGCCACCTGTCACGATCATGTGGAGGAGAGACGGACCAAAACGCAGCATGAGGAAAATAAGCCATCTTCTTTTTATTATTGAAGAAGGCAAAACGAAACAAAACACTTACAAACTACCAAAACAACAAACGATCGTGAAGCTAAATAACGTAGTGCACACACACAGGCTACAAACGTTCTACATAGACAATTCCCCACAACAAACTAAAGCCTATGGCTACCTTAAATATGGCTCCCAATCAGAGACAACAGAAACCAGCTGTCTCTAATTGGGAACCCATTCAGGCAACCATAGACTTTCCTAGACAACTACACACAACATAGACACAGCTAGACCTGTCTCTTATACACATCTAGATGTGTATAAGAGACAGCCACCCTACCTTGTCACAACACAAGTGATTGGCTTAAACGCATTAAGAAGGAAAGAAATTCCACAATTTAACTTTTAACAAGGCACACCTGTTAATTGAAATGCATTCCAGGTGACTACCTCATGAAGCTGGTTGAAAGAATGCCAAGTGTTGCAAAGCACTTCATCAAGGTAAAGGGTGGCTACTTTGAAGAATCTCAAATATAAAATATATTTTGATTTGTTTAACACTTTTTTGGTTACTACATGATTCCGTATGTCAAAATCAAATTTATTTATATAGCCTTTCTTACATCAGCTGATATATCAAAGTGCTGTACAGAAACCCATCCTTATCTATTTCACCTGTCTTTGTGCTTGTCTCCTCCCCTCTCCAGGTGTCGCCCATCTTCCCCATTATCCCCAGTGTATTTATACCTGTGTTCTCTGTTTGTCTGTTCCCAGTTTGTTTTGTTCGTCAATCCTACCCGCGTTTTTCCCCTTGCTCCTGTCTGTTTCTAGTTCCTGCTTTCCAGTTTTCCTGGTTTTGRCCATTCTGCCTGCCCTGACCCTGAGCCTGCCTGCCGTTCTGTACCTTGTCACACATCCCTAGATATTTGACCTCTGCCTGCCCTGACTCTGAGACTGCCTGCCGTTCTGTACCTTTTGACTCTCATCTGGATTACTAACCTCTGCCTGCCCTTGACCTGTCATTTTGCCTGCCCCTGTTCTAGTAATACACTTTTGTTACTTCGACACTGTCTGCATCTGGGTCATCCCTAAAACGTGATAGTACGATATGGCCATGACTGAGCCAGCAGACTCGTACCAGCTCCGGAATGCCATCTCCTCCCAATGAGCCACCATCAGAAGGCACGAGGAGTTGCTTCGTGGTCTTATGGAAGGGTTCCAGACCTTGGCCAAATGCCATGACTGAGCATTGAACACATTGCTGGAGCAATTCCACGGTTTGCCTGTTAGGCAGCCTACCACAACTGTAACCTCCCAGCCCCTCAGTAATCCGGCTGTTAGCAGCGCCGTCTCACCRKCCACCCCAGTTCCGCGGGAACCCGCTTACCTCCCCGGAACGCTTCGATGGAGAGTCGGGCACCTGTCTGGCATTTCACTCTGTGTTCCCTCATCATCAAGCTGCAGCACTCCTCCTTCCCCTCGGACCGCTCTAAGATAGCGTACCTCATCACGCTGATGTCCGGGAGGGCTCTTGCCTGGGCTACGGCAGTATGGGAACAGCAGTCAGCCGTATGCTTCAGTCTGGAGGAGTTCGTGGCAGAGGTAAAGAACGTTTTTGATGCTCCATTGTCCGGGAGAGAGGCTGCCTGGAAAATACTCCAGCTTCGACAAGACTCCCGCAGTGTGGCAGACTATGCAGTGTATTTCCGCAGGTTGGCCGCTGAGAGTGTCTGGAACCCGGAAGTGCTGTTCGACATGTTCCTGCACAGAGTATCAGAGGAAGTAAAGGACGAGCTTGCAGCCCGAGAACTACCGACGGATCTCGACTCGCTCATCACCTTGACCATTCGGATCGAGGGGCAACTACGGCAATGAAGGAAGGAGAGGAGATTTGATTTCACTCATCCACCCAAGGATTCCACCTCGCCTCYGAGACATCCCGGAAGTCCCCAACGGCTACATTGCTGAGAGAACCCGAGGCTACTCGAGTTCCCCCGAGAGTCTCCGAAGGCTGCCGATTCACCTCTTCCCGAGACAATGCAACTAGGCAGAGCTAGGCTGTCTCCAGCCGAACTGCTATACAGGATTCACACTAAGAGTTCCCTGTATTGCGGGACTACTGATCTATTTGTTAACTTGGCTTTCGAAGACTTTAGAAAGGCAGGGCAGGATAGATATAGGTCTGTAACAGTTTGAGTCTAGAGTGTCTGCCCCTTTGAAGAGGGGGATGACTGCGGCAGCTTTCCAATCTTTAGGGTTCTCAGATGATACAAAAGAGAGGTTGAACAGGCTAGTAATAGGGGTTATTTACATTTACATTTACATTTTAGTCATTTAGCAGACGCTCTTATCCAGAGCGACTTACAGTAGAGTGCATACATTTTATTTATTTATTTATTTAAAAAAATTACATACTGAGACAAGGATATCCCTACCGGCCAAGAGCAGACGCTCTTATCCAGAGCGACTTACAGTAGAGTGCATACATTTTATAAAATTTTGTTTTACATACTGAGACAAGGATATCCCTACCGGCCAAACCCTCCCTAACCCGGACGACGCTATGTCAATTGTGCGTCGCCCCACGGATCTCCCGGTTGCGGCCGGCTGCGACAGAGCCTGGGCGCGAACCCAGCCCAGCCTGGGCGCGAACCCAGAGACTCTGGTGGCGCAGCTAGCACTGCGATGCAGTGCCCTAGACCACTGCGCCACCCGGGAGATCGCTATTATTGACTGGTCTGGTATTGACTGGTCTGCTGGTGCCATCATGGGTTGGAGCCCGTTCTGCCACGCTCAATKCCTGAAGTCAGTACAGCCTGCCCCGGGACGTCTTCCAGGGTGCTCGGAAGTTGCCTAGGACCTCTCCGCCATTCCTGCGGAGTACCAGAACCTCCGGGAGGTGTTCAGTAAGCCCCGGGCCACTTCGCTTCTGCCGCACCGACCCTATGACTGCGGGATTAACCTTTTCCCAGGCACCACTCCGCCCCCCGGGGACGACTGTACACTCTGTAGGGTCTGGAGACCAAGGCTTTGGAGACCTACATTACGGACTCCCTAGCTGCAGGGCTCATCCATCCTTCAGCCTCCSCTGCCGGCGCAGGGTTCTTCTTTGTGGAGAAAAAGGGAAAAAAAACAGCACCCGTGTATCGACTACCGGGGTCTCAACAACATCACGGTGAAGATCCGCTACCCGCTACCACTCCTCGGCTTTCGAGCCGCTTCAGGGGGCCACTGTGTTCTCCAAGCTGGACSTACGGAATGCCTACCACCTGGTGCGGATACGGGAAGGGGACGAGTGGAAGACTGCCTTCAACACGGCCAGCGGTCACTACGAGTATCTGGTCATGCCATTTGGCCTTACCATCACCCCTGCTGTGTTCCAGGCTCTGGTTAAGGAAATTCTCCGCGACATGTTGATCCGGTTCGTCTTCGTCTACCTTGACGACATACTCGTCTTCTCCCGCTCCACCCAAGAACACGTGTTCCACGTCCGACAGGTTCTCCAATGCCTCCTGGAGAACCCGCTTTTTGTGAAAGTGGAGAAGTGCGAATTCCATCGCTCCACCATCCTATTCCTGGGTTACATCATCGCTGCAAGGAGTGTACAGATGGATCCCGGGACGGTGAGAGCGGTGGTGGATTGGCCACAGCCTACGTCCAGGGTGCAGCTGCAACATTTCCTGGGATTTGCCAACTTTTATTGCTGCTTTATCTAGGSTTACAGCCCCCTGGCTTCCCCCTTCCCCCTACACTCACAAGGTTCCGTTCACGTGGTCCCCAGCTGCTGACCGGGCGTTTCGGGAATTTCAAACATCTTGGTTCATCCTGACCCGTCCCGCTAGTTCGTGGTGGAGGCCGATGCTTCGGATGTTGGAGTGGGGGCTGTCCTGTCCCAGCGTTGATGACAGCAGATGACCGCATGTTGTTTCCTGACACGATCGGCTCCTCGGTCCTGGAGTGGGCCCACTCCTCCAGGCTTGCCTGCCACCCGGGCTCCCGTCTGACCCTGGCCTTTGTGCGACAACCCTTTTGGTGGCCTACCATGATTCCTGACGTGTCCGCATTTGTCGCGGCATGCACGGTCTGTGTGCAGAACAGGACTCCTCTGCAAGCTCCGGCTGGTCTCCTTCAACCTCTGCCTGTCCCTCACTGTCACTGGTCTCACATAGCCCTGGACTTTGTCATGGGTCTCCCCCCATCTAATGGTGACACCGCCATCCTGACCATAGTGGATTGGTTTTCCAAAGCTGCAGACTTCATTCCTCTCCCCAAGCTACCCTCTGCCAGAGGAGAGACGGCCCAGCTCATGGTGCAGCATGTCTTCCGGATCCATGGACTCCCAGTAGACATGGTCTCCAATCGGGGTCCTCAGTTCTCGTCACGGTTCTGGAAGGCGTTCTGCACACTCATTGGGTCATCGGCCAGCCTGTCCTCCGCGTTCCACCCCAGTCCAACGGCCAGTCGGAGCGAGCCAACCAAAACTTGAAAATTGCTGCCTGGTCTCCGCCAACCCCACCACCTGGAGCCAGAAACTAGTGTGGGTCGAATAAGCCCGCAACACCCTTCCTTGCTCTGCCACGGGTTTCTCTCCCTTTGAGTGTTCCCTGGGCTATCAGGCCCCGCTCTTCCCTGAGCAAGAGGCATACCTTCGGCCCAGATGTTTGTCCTCCACTGCCGTCGTACCTGGAAGAGAGCCCAGTCMGCCCTTCTCAACACCACCTCCAGGTATCGACGACAAGCGGACCGCCACCGGACCCCGGCTTCCCGGTATCATCTCGGGCAGAAGGTATGGCTGTCCACCTGGGATCTGCCTCTCCGGGTTGAGTCCCACAAACTTTCCTCMTGGTTTTTCGGCCCTTTCTCCAYCATTGTGCCCTCCCTGACCCTGAGCCTGCCGTTCTGTACCTTTTTACTGATCTGGATCACTGACCTCTGCCTGCCCTTGACCTGTCGTTTTGCCTGCCCCTGTTCTAGTAATAAACTACATCTGGGTTTTCCCTAAATGTGATACATATGTGTATTTCACAGTTTTGATGTCTTCACTATTATTCTACAATGTAGAAAATAGTAAAAATAAAGAAAAACCCTTGAATGAGTAGGTGTCCAAACTTTTTATTTTATTATTTATTTAAATTTTTATCCCATTTTCTCCCCAATTTTCGTGGTATCCAATCGCTAGTAATTACTATCTTGTCTCATCGCTACAACTCCCGTACGGGCTCGGGAGAGACGAAGGTCGAAAGCCATGCGTCCTCCGAAGCACAACCCAACCAAGCCGCACTGCTTCTTAACACAGCGCGCATCCAACCCGGAAGCCAGCCGCACCAATGTGTCGGAGGAAACACCGTGTACCTGGCCCCCTTGGTTAGCGCGCACTGCGCCCGGCCCGCCACAGGAGTCGCTGGAGCGCGATGAGACAAGGATATCCCTACCGGCCAAACCCTCCCTAACCCGGACGACGCTATGCCAATTGTGCGTCGCCCCAGGGAGCGGCCGGCTGCGACAGAGCCTGGGCGCGAACCCAGAGACTCTGGTGGCGCAGCTAGCACTGCGATGCAGTGCCCTAGAGCACTGCGCCACCCGGGAGGCCCCGGTCTCCAAACTTTTGACTGGTGTATATATATATATATATATATTTTTTTTAAGGGAACTCAGTCCAGCTTTAAACTTACTCTTGAAAGTTGTAATAGAAGAATGCACAAGGTGTCATTTTGAAATTGGGTAGTGCATCATCAGTTCCTCTTGTCATGTTAGTTATAGCATACCTTAGAGAGCTACATGTATTTATAGCTCTTTATAGAAGTGTCCAGATCAACTAGCCCATGTCGCCTAACATTATTTAGGTTTTTTAGCCCATAGATATTGTTCAAAAAAATGTATCTCTCAAATATCACATGAATACACATTAGATATGGCAAAATGTATAGAATAGCAAGACATTTYGCTTTAAAACAAGTTTTGCATCCAAATCGTGGGGACCGCCCTCTGACTCATGATGACAATGCTGCCAACTCTCATGCTTTGGGCGTGAGACACACGAATTCGACYCGCTTCACACGCTCACACGCCACACCTCATATTTCTGCATTGAAAAAAGTACTTATTTTATTTTCATATAATCCAGTGTATATTCATAGTGTTAACTTTTCAACTGTGCCTCCAAAYAGTTATTCAACCGTAGCATATGCGCCTGAAATTCTACATCACAAGCATTATAACCGCGGCAGCTTCACACGTGAGAAACATAATTTTCCTGCCACCACAGTGTGAAGCGAGCAGATTGAAGCTTGTGATTGGTTATTGTTGACTATAATAGAAAACAGTTGTCAGTGACGATGTATTTAAATTGCAGCCCAAAAAACATCAAATAACAGAGTTAATTCTGAATAAAACTCCCACATATGAACACCACAATACAAAAATACAAATAAAAACATGCAACTACAGTAGGCTAGAGGTGTCTGCTGCGCTTCATTCAGGAATTGTAGTTTTCATCTGCGTGATAGGGGAGTATCATCAATCAAATTTATTTAAATAGCCCTTCTTACATCAGCTGATATCGCAAAGTGCTGTACAGAAACACAGCCTAAAACCCAAAACAGCAAGCAATGCAGGTGTAGAAGCACGGTGGCTGGAAAAACTCCGGTGTGCCGGGGAGATTAATAACAGAACATGCCAGTTAGAAGTTGTCAAATGTTAAGATGACAGCACAGCATGGTCAAATAATAATAATCCAGTAGTTGTCGAGGGTGCAACAAGTCAGAACCTCAGGAGTAAATGTCAGTTGGCTTTTCATAGCCGATCATTGAGAGTATCTCTACCGCTCCTGCTGTCTCTAGAGAGTTGAAAAGCAGGTCTGGGGAGTAGCCGTCCGGTGAACAGGTCAGGGTTCCTTAGCCGCAGGCAGAACAGTTGAAACTGAGGCAGCAACACGGCCAGGTGGACTGGGGACAGCAAGGAGTCATCATGCCAGGTAGTCCTGAGGCATGGTCCTAGGGCTCAGGTCTCTCGAGAGAGAGAAAGAAAGAGAGAATTAGAGAAAGCATACTTAAATTCACACAGGACACCGGATAACAGGAGAAGGAGAAGTACTCAGGAGAAGTACTCCAGATCTAACAGACTGACCCTAGCCCCCCGACACATAAACTACTGCAGCATAAATACTGGAGGCTGAGACAGGAAGGGTCAGGAGACACTGTGGCCCCATCTGATGATACCCCGCGACAGGGTCAAACAGGCAGGATATAACCCCACCCACTTGCCAAAGCACAGCCCCCACACCACTAGAGGGATATCTTCAACCACCAACTTACCATCCTGAGACAAGACCGAGTATACCCCACAAAGATCTCAGCCAGGCACAACCCAAGGGGGGGTCCAACCCAGACAGGAAGATCACGTCAGTGACTCAACCCACTCAAGTGATGCACCCCTCCTAGGTACGGCATGGAAGAGCACCAGTAAGCCAGTGACTCGACCCTGTAATAGGGTTAGAGGCAGAGAATCCCAGTGGAGAGAGGGGAACCGGCCAGGCGTTGCTCCAGAGCCTTTCCGTTCACCTTCAYACTCCTGGGCCAGACTACACTCAATCATATGACCTACTGAAGAGATGAGTCTTCAGTAAAGACTTAAAGGTTGAGAAAGAGTCTGCGTCTCTCACATGGGTAGGCAGAACATTCCATAAAAATGGAGGTCTATAGGAGAAAGCCCTGCCTCCAGCTGTTTGCTTAGAAATTCTAAGGACAATTAGGAGGCCTGCGCCTTGTGACCGTAGCATACGTGTAGGTATGTACAGCAGGACCAAATCGGAAAGATAGGTAGGAGCAAGCAAATGTAATGCTTTGTAGGTTAGCAGTAAAACCTTGAAATCAGCCCTTGCCTTAACAGGAAGCCAGTGTAGGGAGGCTAGCACTGGAGTAATATGATCAAATTATTTGGTTCTAGTCAGGATTCTAACAGCTGTATTTAGCACTAACTGAAGTTTATTTAGTGCTTTATCCAGGTAGCCAGAAAGTAGAGCATTGCAGTAGTCTAACCTAGAAGTGACAAAAGCATAGATACATTTTTCCGCATCATTTTTGGACAGAAAGTTTCTGATTTTTGCAATGTTACGTAGATGGAAAAAAGCTGTCCTTGAAACAGTCTTGATATGTTCGCCAAAAGAGAGATCAGGGTACAGTTTAGTTGTTTGGGACCCTTCCATTTAGTCCTAATTTTTTKAGATGAAGGAATGCAACTAAAAGGACATCACTAGATGATCRTGCTGAGTCAAATTTAGCTGCCGGTTATTAATGCACAGGATTTTGTAAAGAAATAGAGGTACCTCATTCCGTTGCCYCATGGCTAAATATGCTGCTGTAGTTGTTTGGAACCATTCCATTTAGTCCTAAACCAAGTGCAATTTCAACATTTGGTAGTGTATCATCAGTTCCTCTTGTCATGTTAGTCTTTGTATACGGCGGCAGGTAGCCTAGTGGTTAGAGCGTTGGGCCAGTAACCGAAAGGTTGCTAGAGCGAATCCCCAAGCTGACAAGGTAAAAAGCCACTGAACAAGGCAGTTAACCCACTGTTCCTAGGCCGCCATTGTAAATAAGAATTTGTTCTTAACTGACTTGCCTAGATAAATAAAGGTTAAATAAAATACCTTAGAGAGCTCTTTATAGAAATGTCCAGATCAACTAGCCCATGTCATCGAAACCTTTTCTTATTTAGGTTTTTTAGCCCATAGATATTGTTGACATTTTTTKGGTCACTCAAAYATCACAKTAGACATGGCAAAATGTATAGAATAGCAAGAAAATTTGTGTCATGAATAGTGATTGTRCCCATAGAAATAGATGTGGCGCGTGCAAGCAGCGGGGGTGCAGGATGKTCCCCAAGGCTGGAAGGGGGGCCCTGAGTGAAAAAGTTTGGGAACCCCTGTGTTSCTGTATGTCCTTTATACAGTACCGTTGTGTTTCTTAGGCTGGGAAGTCGTGTAGTGAAGCTGACAATAACAGATTACAAATCCCATCAYATTTACACACTGCACAGTAAATTAACATTACTCTCTTTTAAATCGCATACTAAAATAACTGTTACTGTATCACATTATATCTCGATTCGCATGTTGATAGCTGCAAATTAATTCTGCTTTGAGCCAAAACTGCACAGATGAAATAATCACCTTTTATGTTTAGCTTCAAGWAATTTGAGTACATCTGAGACTGACTCATCCATGAACTTATAAGATGAGTAAAACATCAGTTAGCATCTCTGCTAGCTCAGCAGGTTAACATAAACATCTAACACWCTGGGGAAGAACTAACGTTAGAGAGATTCAGACAAAAATGATTAGTGCAGCATCTTATTGACCTTTCAGCTGTGCTGTTTAACTAAATCTATCTATTTTTAGAGATGAAGGAATGCAACTAAAAGGACTTCACTAGATGACCATGCTGCAAAGTCAAATTTAGCTGCCGGTTATTAAGGAACAGGTTTTTGGAAAGAAATAGAGGTACCTCATTCCGTTGCAGCATGGCTAGATATGCTGCCCAACACAAAGGCACCAGCAGGCTGCAGTCAGTCCTTGAGCGAGAAACATCCATCAGTGTTAAGAGTGGGGATCACTTCAGCTCAGCCACAGAATGGGCCTATGGGTCTCATAGTCCCAGCAGCTCTGGCACTGCTCTGCTCTGTCTGGCTKATCTATGGGCTGCATTTAAAACAGGAACTGGCTAAAGTCTCTGGGAWGCCTTTCTACCTCACTGACTGACTGTATCAGTGTGGCTGACACGGAACCCAAACCGGCTGCGCGCGTGCGCCATCGTGCGCTATCGTGCATACATTTATTTTTCCCCCCCGCCACACCAAACGCGATCACAACACGCAGGTTAAAATATCAAAACAATCTCTGAACCAATGACATTAATTTGGGGACAGGTCAGAAAGCATTAAACATGTATGGCAATTTAGCTAGCTAGCTTGCWCTTGCTAGCTAACGTTAATTTGTCCTATTTAGCTAGCTTGCTGTTGCTAGCTCATTTGTCCTGGGATATAAACATTGAGTTGTTATTTTACCTGAAATGCACAAGGACCTCTACTCCAACAATTAATCCACACATAAAACGGCCAACCGAATCGTTTCTAGTCATCTCTCCTCCTTCCAGGCTTTTTCATCTTTGAACTTATATGGTGATCGCATCTAAACTTTCATAGTATTACCACGACAACCGGCAACAAAGTTCGTCTTTCAATCACCCACGTGGGTATAACCAATGAGGGTACCTGCTTCTATAAACCAATGAGGAGATGACTTTCAGCGCGATCTGCGTCAGAAATAGGAACGACTTCTATTTTAGCCCTTGGCATCGCATACGCTCGTTGGCGCGGCGCGAGCAGTGTGGGTGCAATAATTGAATAACATGGATTTCTAAATTTATTTTGCGCACGCTCGGCGCACGCCGACGTGTCCGTTCTGGTCGCATGTGATGCTCTGTCTTCACTACAGCAATCAGGTTTGAAAGGACAGGGTGTGTGTGTGGTGTGTGTGTGTGTGTTGTGTTGTGTGTGTGTGTGTGTGTGTGTGTGTGTGTGTGTGTGTGTGTGTGTGTGTGTGTGTGTGTGTGGTGTGTGTTGTGTGTGTGTGTGTGTGTGTGTGTGTGTGTGTGTGTGTGTGTGTGTGTGTGTGTGTGTGTTTGTGGCGTGTGTAGTGAAAAAGGTTTTGTGGGAAAGATTACCCACCAGGAGGTTTCTGGTGGCAATCAGGCTGTGATTCATCTCTGGGCATCAGAATACAGTGTCAGAGATGATAACCTCTCACCCTCACAGGGAGGGCAGGATAAAGGCACTCTGCCATTTCAACAGCCTGATCCTGCCACTTTGTTTGATAAAATGACAGATGAGGCAGACTAGGGTAATGTAACCGCTCTCAATTTTGTAGACGGAGAAATGACAACAAAAACATGAACGAGAGACTGTAATACAGCCTAATCTTGGGTTATGATAGGTCAATTGAATTGCGCTAAACTCATAAGTTATATTCTTGAAGAATAAATGAGTCACAGGCAGGAAACTGTGTGYTGTCCTATTAGCCTCTTCACTCAAAACAACATTCAATCGCTAATCGATATACAGTACGAGGCTTTAGCTCTTTGTTTGAAACGGAGGCCATGCATTGTTTCGTTTGTTACAAGAATATAAGCATGCAATATTCTCACTGTCATCACAGTATGTAAAGCATGCTATATTTCTCTCACCAAGACACAGTCTGAAACTGGTTTGGTTTGAATCAGCCTTCATATTTGTCTCCTTCTCAGAATCCATAGTGAAGGTGCGTGTAGCTTCAAGGCATGTGCCTCTCTGTATGCACAGTTCATTTCCTTTAAACATGTACACAGTAAGACTATATGTAATGGCAGCAGCACTGGAGACATCTAGCGTAGCCATAAGGATGCATTTAAATGAAGCTGTTTACTAATTGACACACAGAGTAAGATGTGTGAATACACCTGACGTGTGTTACTGCATTTCAGACACAATTCCTGCCATCACAAAATAGGAATAGAGAAACATAATGATGTTGTAGGTGTTGAGACACATATATAGACCTCTTTTAGCTCCATATCTCTGAACGCACCGTTCAAACTTTTCTTACTGCTGCTCAGTAGCATGCAGTCTGGGCTATTAGTCTATAAATAAGAGCAGAGGGATCTTCGGCACTTAAATCCGGCCCGCGGGACATAAACTGTGTATATATATTTTTTTATTATACCCCTTTTTTCTCTCCACTTTCGTGGTATCTCCCCAATTGGAAGTTACAGTCTTGTCCCATCGCTGCAACTCCCGTACGGACTCGGGAGAGGTGAAGGTCGAGAGCCGTGTGTCYTCCGAAACACGACCCAGCCAAGCCACACTGCTTCTTGACACAATGCCCGCTTAAACCAGAAGCCAGCCGCACCAATGTGTCGGAGGAAACGCTGTATACCTGGTGACCGTGTCAGCGTGCATGCGTCCGGCCCGCCACAGGAGTTGCTAGAGCGCGATGGGTCAAGGAAATCTCAGCCTGCCAAACCCTCTCCTAACCCAGACAACGCTGGGCCAATTGTGCGCCGCCTCATGGGTCTCCCAGTCACGGCCAGCAGTGTGACAGCCCGGGATCGAACCCAGGTCTGTAGTGAAGCCTCAAGCACTGTGATGCAGTGCCTTAGACCACTGCGCCACTCAAGAGRCCCCCGCAAATAGATTTTAACAAACAATTGGTCCCCCCAAAAATGCGGCCCTCCATTGAATTTCAAAATCGCGATGTGGCCCTCAAGCCAAAATTTTTGCCCACCTCTGCATTACAGGCTGATTAGAGAGACTGGTGAGAAGTAACCACAGGATAATGGACCTCCCTGGAGTATGACAGGCCTGAAAGATGGCTTTTAAAACCAGGATGCTTCTGGGGTCTCTCTATCTCTCTATCTCTCTATCTATCTATCTATCGCTCTATCTCTCTATCTCTCTCTCTCTATCTATCTATCGCTCTATCTCTCTATCTCTCTCTCTCTATCTATCTATCGCTCTATCTCTCTATCTCTATCTATCTATCTATCTATCTATAATGACTCTGTAATTCCTGGGATATCATAGTAGCAGGGGATGACTGAATCATACAGGTTTGTAAGACTGTCATGATCACACAGAGAGCAAAGTCTATCAGTGTGCATAGTATACAAGGTGCTTTAGATGTTATACAGTCGTATGTATAACCAGAGAGCTAGTTTCCCTAGATCATGTGTGCTATGTTGCCGAGGGGCAGGTGAAACATATAACATATGATCATGAGAAAATTACAGTCTTGCAGTGACAGTATGACAGTATGGCATGCAGGGTTAGTCAATTCCAGTAAATTCAGGAAGTACACAAAAATTATAATTCCTATTCTCTTCGATGCTTTTCAATGAGTTTGGCTAACTTTTTGAGTTCACTGGAATTGAAATGGGTTTGACTCCAACCTTGTTGGCATGGTTACTTGACTCTGGCACTGAATGTATTTAAAATAAGTGACAGCATCAGAAAGAACTTCAGGACTTTGTTCATTTATGACTTGTCTATTTAAGTGATTATGCCTGAGAAGCCGGTGATAGGAGGATATATTGTTCTCGGGCCGGCAAACCGTGCTACAATAACCTCCAAACACCGGCTTCGAGGGCATTATCACATTATCACACGGGTTACCAACATATTGAAATGATTGACATATTTTCATTTAAAAACGCTATTTTGATTCATTTATTCATACTATTTCATCCTTCCACAAGATATAGTCCCGACACAAATCTAGGGTTGCTAGAGACACAACCCAGTCGTTCAGTCTTTTTGTTCTGTATCTATGGACGCGACCCAGTTGTTTGTTTTAAATKGTCCATTGCCATACTGGCTGGCAACGTTCCTATCCCTTGCTTGCTAGCTAGCCAACTACGGCTAACTTATAGTCTCATCAAAAAGTACATTGCATTTGTTAAAGCTGTTTTCTAGTGACATTTATTTGGATACATCCATAACAATAAGCTGATGGTGCTCGATTTCGGCTGACATAGCAAATGGATTCACTCGTCAGGACACTGTTGTTCAGAGGAGCTAGCCAACAACACAGCTACGGTAACACAATCACTTCAAACTGAAGCTGGAAAGACTGCAAATTAGCTGCGTTTCATTTTACCTTTTTTCAATTGACATTTTTTTTTGTATATATCCATAAAAATGATGCCAGTTGAATCAGGATTTTGACTGGCTGAGAAACGCTGGCTGCTTGTCTGTCTCGTCCCGACTCACGACACGTTCATTACTATGGGACAGCAGGAGATCGAATTTGAATATTGAAACAATGTTGCAAATGTCAGASAGATAGACAGCAAGGTTTGTACAAATCTCCTCTGTTGAAAACAAAATATAAATTTTTGTCTAAAAGAAATGTGAGATAATGTCAAGATGCTTTTTATAGTGGAGATCCAGTTTATAAGTTGCTTGGCTGGACTGACGAGACAATGGATTGTGCAGTCAGATGGAACAGAGTAAATAGGCATTTTAACATCCTAGATTTAGCCAGTGGTAATTTGTGGATTAGACACTGGCTGGAATGCGGTTTTAACCAATCAGTATTCAGGATTAGGCCCACTCGTTGTATAATGCAAGAAAAACACTGGTGTGCGAAATGGCACCATGTACCCAACATAGTACACTATTTAGTGCACAATTTCTATACCTGAAAGCCCCACTATATAGGGTGCCATTTGGGATGGAGACTGGGATGTGTTGATTAACAGGCAGTGGGACACTTATCACTCTGTTTCCTTTATAGCTGGTTGCAGTGGAGGCATACTGTAGCTAGCAGCAACAGAAAACCCAGCATGACAGAAAGATTAGAGAGACAGTTTMTTTTGTTCTTCATTAAGGAGTAATCATGGAAGCTGCTTAACAGGATGAGGCAGTTGTCTCGTTAATTAGGCTTCACAGCTGTAAAGTTCACCGGCAATGTCCGAGTCATCTTGCTGACTGATTTGCGTGACGGCAGTCTGGATCATTCAATAGGGAAGCTGCAGCCTTCACGCTGTAGAGGGACAATACACTGCTGGCAAGCACCTTTATCTCCATGTTAAATAAGACAACGAAAATAAAATTGACTGAGCCAGGGAGTAAATCACAACAATATTGTATGAGAAATACAATACTTGCATTACAATACCTGCATTATTGGTCCATTTGCACGGATATTCTTAATTTTTTGTTGTTACAGTACGCAAACTGATACACAACACACACATCACAGGCTGGGAGCAGCACGGGGGGCTGCGGCAGAGCAGCGTCCCTGGAGCATTGATCCACTGTGCACACCACATCATTTCAACATGTACATTTGGATAATATTTGGTAGAGATGTTGATCAATGAGATTTCAACCTTTATTCACCCACTCAAAAAGACAGACAGAATKTTGTTGAATTCCCAATGTGTTCTCACTATGCTTTTAACCATCTAAAAGCACATCCAAATTTCAAAGGAAAAACATTGTCCGATTTTTTTGTTTAGTTGTCATCTAAATGTTATCCCTGCGCTTTCAACCGTATAAAGCACAACAACATTCAAATGAAAATACRGTGTCAGATATTTTGAATTTTTAATAACTTAATGTGTTATCACTGTGCTTCATCTCATAGAACAACCAAATAACCTGGATTGCAGTTGAGATTACATTAAAAGTAGCCTTAATAGTGCAAGTGGTCAATGCTGTTCAAGATTCTGCACAAATAATTATAGCAATTGTGAAGATCTCCACAGACCTGCAACCTTTGCACGTGTAACAAGTGTTGAATTTCATGTAGTATAATTACACAAAATCTGAACATTTCCCATGCCTAATATTAGTGTACATTCCTTTTGTTGTTGTAAGTGCCCTTTTTAATGTCACACACTTCTGTATTCCCCCTCATAAACATCCTTACCTCTTCCCTGTCTACTGTACCCATGTGGAAGAGGGAGGTTACTGAAAAATGGTCCCATGAAAATCAAATCCTACATGTTAAAACACAGATATTGAGTTTATATTGTCTCTGACATTGTGATATTATGGTCTTCTACCAGTATATTCTGATATTTATGCATTTCATGCATTTATTAACTTTTTATATTTTTGATTTGTGAATGCTGTTGTCGTGGCTTGACTTTTTAACATTCATCTGGAGACTGTTATTTAACTAATTAATTAACTATGTTTAATTGTTGCCCGATTTTAAATTAATCATGTAACAATTAACTCATTATGATCTGAGGCACCACGAGAAGGGTTCTTTAAAGAGTTACCATCTCCCGAATTAAACTTTAAAAGGTCTTTACCGATCACATCTATAAACAGTCAACTTATTAATCAGAACCTCGTATCATATCACCATTCTGAACAGTCGTAACATACTTGCATCTGCAAAAACCCGAGCCTTACTTATGTTTCAGAACTACACAAATTTGTTWAATTATTTATTTATTAGCTAATTAAATGGGAGCACAGGATAAACACACATACTCTTTACAGTAGTTGAATGACAACAAAATGGATGTTTGTTAAAGAAGAGATGGAGAGGGAGATACAGAGACACTTAACATTTCCACATTCAGAAACTACTGTCACCTACAATAATCGTAAACATTGCACACAAACCGCTGCCCGCTTTGAGCAAGAAATCATGAATGTATTTACGTGAAATGCCTGGGTTCGCCTGGGATCCTTCGGCAAAGGGGGTTGGGTCCGAAATGGTTCCAACAACTCTTCTCCTGTTGTCCTTCTTCGTAGTTGTCCGGTATCCGGTGACTTGTCATGTAGTCTTSAWCAGAACTCCAGAGTTGATTTTCCTTCCATTCGCTCTTGAAGATGCTTCTTTGAAGATAGGCTAGCCAGCTGTATTGATAGTTCCCCAGTGGGGTGATGAGTGTAGCGTAATACAATGGTTTGAGCAAAGTAACAGGATGGTCCTACTTAAATTCACTTCGAAGATACATTATTTAGGACAGCTAATCAGCCGTACCAGTGACAGTCCGGAGGGTGTTTATCGTCTCCACCTCGTGTTGCGATTCAAAGATCAAACCATTTTAAACGTGCAAGTGCAGCTTCACACTTTTCTGGTCTAATGTGTTTATTCTTAACCCATCATTTATACCTCTTGCTCGAAAGGGGTGCTTACGGCAGGCTGGCACGCTCCCTGACCTCACTTCGGGGTGGTTATTATTCGCTGTGCAAAGTTATGGAAAACAATTATTTCTTATAACTTCTCAAATCACATCCCTCTCTTAACAAAAACACTTTCATAATTTGTCATATWACATGCACAACCGATAGTATTGAAACTTCATCTACACTACCTGTCAAAAGTATGGACACCCCTTCTCATTACAGGGTTTTTCTTTATTTGTACTATTTTCTCCATTGTAGAATAATAGTGAAGACATCAAAACTATGAAATAACACATATAGAATCATGTAGTTACCAAAAAATMTTTTTTACAAATCTAAATATATTTTMTATTTGAGATTCTTCAAAGTAGCCACTCTTTGCCTTGATKACAGCTTTGCACACTTTTGGCATTTTCTCAACCAGCTTCATGAGGTAGTCACCTGGAATGCATTTCAAATAACAGGTTGGCCTTGTTAAAAGTTAATTTGTGGAATTTATTTCCTTCTTAATGTGTTTGAGCCAATCAGTTGTTTTGTGACATGGTAGGGTTGATATTCAGAAGATAGCCCTATTTGGTAAAAGACCAAGTCCATATTATGTCAAGAACAGCTGAAATAAGCAAAGAGAATCGACTGTCCATTATTACTTTAAAAAATGAAGGTAATTCAATACGGAAAATTTCAAGAACTTTGAAAGTTTCTTCTCGTGCAGTCGCAAAAACCATCAAGCGCTGTGATGAAACTGGCTCTCATGAGAACCGCCACAGGAAAGGAAGACCCWGAGTTACCTCTGCTGCAGAGGATAAGTTCATTAGAGTTAACTGCACCTCAGATACAGACACATCTCAACAGACAACTGTTCAGAGAAGACTGCATGAATCAGGCCATCATGGTTGAATTACTGCAAAGAAACCACTACTAAAGGACACCAATAATAAGAAGCGACTCGCTTGGKCCAAGAAACATGAGCAATGGACATTAGAATCTGTTGTTTGGTCTGATGAGTTCAAATTTTAGATTTATGGTTCCAACCACCGTGTCKTTGTGAGACACAGAGTAGGTGAACGGATGATCTCTGGATGTGTGGTTCCCACCGTGAAGCATGGAGGAGGAGGTGTGATGATGTGGGGRTGCTTTGCTAGTGACACTGTCTGTGATTTTCAGTTGATGTCGGAGTTTAMATACACCTTAGCCAAATATATTTAAATTCAGTTTTTCACAATTCCTGACATTTAATCCTAGTACAAATGCCCTGTCTTAGGTCAGTTAGGATCACCACTTTATTTTAAGAATGTGAAATGTCAGAATAATAGTAGAGAGATTGATTTATTTCAGAAGTTTACATACACTCAATTAGTATTTGTTAGCATTGCCTTTAAATTGTTTAACTTGGGTCAAACGTTTCGGGTAGCCTTCCACAAGCTAGTTGGGTGAATTTTGGCCCATTCCCATTGGCCCATTCCTCCTGACAGAGCTGGTGTAACTCAGTCAGGTTTGTAGGCCTCCTTGCTCGCACATGCTTTTTCAGTTCTGCCTACACATTTTCTATAGGATTGAGGTCAGGGCTTTGTGATGGCCACTCCAATAACTTGACTTTGTTGTCCTTAAGTCAATTTGCCACAACTTTGGAAGTATGTTTGAGGTCATTATCCATTTGGAAGACCCATTTACAACCAAGCTTTAACATYCTGACTGATGTCTTGAGATGTTGCTTCAATATATCCACATAATTTCCCTCCCTCATGATGCCATCTATTTTGTGAAGTGCACCAGTCCATCCTGCAGGAAAGCACCCCCACAACATGATGCTGCCACCCCCGTGCTTCACGGTTGGGATGGTGTTCTTCGGCTTGCAAGCCTCCCCCTATTTCCTCCAAACATAACAATGGTCATTATGGCCAAACAGTTCTATTTTTGTTTCATCAGACCAGAGGACATTTCTCCAAAAAGTACRATCTTTGTCCCCATGTGCAGTTGCAAACCATAGTCTGGCTTTTTTATGGCGGTTTTGGAGCAGTTGCTTCTTCCTTGCTGAGCGGCCTTTCAGGTTATTTTACTGTGGATATAGATACTTTTGTACCTGTTTCCTCCAGCATCTTCACAAGGTCCTTTGCTGTTCTGGGATTGATTTGCATTTCTCGCACCAAAGTACATTAATCTCTAGGAGACAGAACACGTCTCCTTCCTGAGCGGTAGGACGGCTGCGGGGTCCCACGTTGTTTATACTTGCGTASTATTGTTTGTACAGATGAACGTGGTACCTTCAGGCGTTTGGAAATTGCTCCCAAGGATGAACCAGACTTGTGGAGGTCTACCATTTTTTTCAGAGGTCTTKGCTGATTTCTTTTGATTTTCCCATGATTTCAAGCAAAGAGGCACTGAGTTTGAAGGTAGGCCTTGAAATACATCCACAGGTACACCTCCAATTGACTCAAATGATGTCAATTAGCCTATCAGAAGCTTCTAAAGCCATGACATCATTTTCTGGAATTTTCCAAGCTGTTGAAAGGCACAGTCAACTTAATGTATGTTAACTTCTGACCCACTGGAATTGTGATACAGTGAAATAATCTGTCTGTAAACAATTGTTGGAAAAATTACTTGTGTCATGCACAAAGTAGATGTCCTAATTGACTTGCCAGAACTATAGTTTGTTAACAAGAAATTTGTGGAGTGGTTGAAAAAYGAGTTTTAATGACTCCAACCTAAGTGTATGTAAACTTCCGACTTCAACTGTATTTAGAATTCAAGGCACCCTTAACCACCATGGCTACCACAGCATTCTGCAGCAATACGCMATCCCATCTGGTTTGCGCTTGGTGGGACTATAATTTGTTTTTCAACAGGACAATGACCCAAAACAYACCTCCAGGCTGTGTAAGGGCTATTTGACCAARAAGGAGAGTGATGGAGTGCTGCATCAGATTATCTGTTCTCCACAATCACCCAATTGAGATGGTTTGGGATGAGTTGTACCGTAGAGTGAAGGAAATGCATATGTGGGAACTCCTTCAGGACTGTTGGAAAAGCATTCTAGGTGAAGCTGGTTGAGAGAACGCCAAGAGTGAGCAACACTGTCATAAAGGCAAAGGGTAGCTACTATGAAGAATCTAAAATCTAAAATGTATTTTGACCTGTTAATCCCCACTAGTTCTTTCCTTCCCCCTCTACGAGTGAAAGGGGGTCTGATTGAAGTTATTCATTGCAAACCTGATCTATTTGGATTCTCGTGGTCATTCATGACACTGTACATTCTAGCTAGTTACTGTGCTTTTCTCTGTACATGTCGTCATTGCACTAGAGGAGTTTGTGTTAAGGGCAGCACAACATTTCATTGATGGATGTTGTTTGTTTCTTTATCAGGTATGCCAAGTGTTCTTATGCACGACGCAACGCGGAGCGCCTGGATACAGCCCTTAGCCGTGGTATATTGGCCATATACCACAAACCCCAGAGGTGCCTTATTGCTATTATAAACTGATTAACATTGTAATTAGAGCAGTAAAAATAAATATTTTGTCATACCCGCTGTCAACCAATCAGCATTCAGAGCTCGAACCACCCAGTTTATAAAGTACATTGGATTATATTATATCATTGTCAAACTAGATTGTTATTCTTACCCTTTCTACTGTATCCATGTGGAAGAGAGGAGTTGGTGCATAAGGCCAGCCCAACATTTCATTTATGGATGTTTGTTTCTTTATCAGAGAATTACAGATCAAAACCAATCCTGATCTGTTGATCATATGTAAGCAGATCAGGTAGCCTAGTGGTTAGAGCGTTGGGCCAGTAACCAAAAGGTTACTGATGTTTATTGTCATGAGTCTTGCCTTGGAGGTTTCTGCTAGATGGGCCAGCTGCAATGTCAAAATTGGCTATATTGTAAAAATTCATGAAAACACAAATTCCCTTTTTGGTTTTAATTTAAGGTTTGGCATTAGGGTTAGCAGTGTGGTTTAATATGTTTAACATCATATTTTATGACTTTGTGGCTGTGCCAGCTAGTATCCTCTCTGTAGAGCTGCCTCCAGGGCAAGACTCATGACAATAAATGCCAACCTGCATCTTGAATATGCAGGCTTTCTATGATTACATAAGAATATATTTATAGTTCCATTAAGCTAACCCAAACAGTTATTCTAATAAGACAGAAAATTACTCCCCCAGGGAACTTCATTATGAAAGAATGTATGTTCTTAGGCCCAGATTTGATCATAAATCGTGTTATTAATGTCAAAATCCACGCCAACATTCAGATTTATAAACCTTGAACTTGAATGTGAAAATATGTGATTATCTTTGATTAACTTCTTCTTTCTCTCTTTGGTCGCAAACTATTGTGTACCGATGTACAATTTCATACGTTACAACATAAGGTTGTTGTTTTTGGGCCATATGTTGTCCATAGGTTATTGTGTATGTTATTGTATATGTTGTCCATAGGTTATTGTGTATGTTATTGTGTATATGTTGGCCATAGGTTATTGTGTAATTTGTGCCATGTTATTGTATATGTTGGCCATAGGTTATTGTATGATATGGCCATTAGTTAATTGTGTATGTTGGCCATAGGTTATGTATATGTTGGCCATAGGTTTGTTGTATATATTGGCCATAGGTTATTGTGTATGTTGGCCATAGTTTATTGTATATGTTGGCCATAGGTTATTGTGATGTTATTGTGTAAGTTGGCCATAGGTTATTGGTGTATTGTTGGCCATAGGTTATTGTATATGTTGCCATAGGGTATGTATATGTGGTCATATAAAAGGTTTGTGTTATTTTGTAAGTATGTATGTTGCAATATTATTGTGTAGGTTATTGTATATGTTGGCCAATAAGGTTTATATTGTGAATGTTTGTCCATGAGGTTATTAGTGTATGGTTATTTGGGTAGATACTGTTGGGTCTCATAACGGAATTTTATTGGTTAATTTAGATTATTGTGTATGTAGCTTTAAATCTATAATTTCTGAGTGTTGTAAGAGTTGGAAACGACAT